>NW_020524955.1:0-28317 GCF_003368295.1 Carassius auratus | reverse complement strand
CCTCTTTCTGCCTTACAGGGGGGGCCCTCAACTACAGATGAGATGTGTTTGGCCTTCCTCTTCTACTATCCAGTTATGAATCTGAGTGTCTGTGCAAGCCTCCCAAATCCAACTACTTTAATGACTGAAATGGGAGCAAAAGATCCAGCGTAATCATTTAAAACACTGAATTTTTTTAACGAGTTACCCTCTTAATATTCATCCTAATGATAACTTAGCTTTAATTTCATTTTGCAGTACTTGGCTCAGTATGATGTCCAGTAAGACTTGGAATGACACGTCTATCAATCAATACCAACAAACACTGAAAAGAATCGACCAGCTCGTCATGGTCATGGACTCAGATGTAAGTGTTCACACCTCCTCCACAATATAAAGCTTAAACCGCTTCTGTTCTGACCACATCTGCGTTTACTTGACACTATTTTCCATGTTTATTTCCAGAACAACCTATCAAACAACACCGGGCTGATTCCTGACCTCAAAGCCATCCCGTCTGCACCCTGCGTGAGCGGCAGAGCCACCAGGAGTCTTTCTTTGCCATCAGGGCCGTAGCTGGGGTTTGCGGGGCCCTGGTGCAGGTTTTACCTGTGGGCCCTGTTTGAAATCGTGTAAACGGCACAAATAAATGAATAGAACAAATATACAATTTAAACAATGATTAAGTTTGTTTTTCAGGTTTGTAGGTGTTCAGGTACAGAAAGCAAATAATCAAATGTAAAATATCATTGCATAGTCTTCACTATCAATTAAATATAGATGAATTCTTGTTAAAACTGCAAAGTAATTATTTCATATGAACCGTTTTAAAAGCAACTTGAAAACAAGAAAGTTTGAGCAAACTATATGTAACTTTTTAAATAATATTAACATTAAAATGGACTTTACACTGTACTCTTTGCTTTACTTGTCTTTCATGCATTGTACAAAAAGAAAACCTTTAAGTTTAGATTAAAGGGGTTATACGATGCCCATTTTTTACAACTTAACTTTTACTGGTCTTAATAAATAGCCTACAACTAAATTTGTAAAATTCTCAATGGTAGTGTAAATCAACACCCTTTTTACACTGTCAAGATCAGCTCTTTTAACAGAAAGCCATTTCAGTGAATTTTCCTTTAAATGCTAATTAGCTCTGCTATCCCTGCCCCTCTCCCTCCGTGGGGTGATTTGTGCAGTTCTCTGGAGTGCACCTATAGAGCATCACAGTCCCGCCCACAGCTGGTGCCGGAAGTAAATTTTCAATGCAATTTCTGCATTGACATTTGGGGTATAAGCCATAAAAACGTAACCATACATGGTAGACTTAAAACCAGCTACGGCTGTACTAAGCGATAGTATATGCTCATATAAACGCAAAAGGATCATGGGGCACTAACCTTGTTTGGATATAAATGCCTTTTATTCGCGATGTCTTGGCTAAGTACTTCATTACCCACAATCCTACAATCCCACAGTGATGCATCTGATTGGTGGAGCTCGTGTAACCGTCTGGCTAAACCCCGCAAAGACTGAAGATCATTAATAATAATTTGTACGGTAGACTTATCAGTGCAATCATGATCTCCATGGCTGCCATGAGAAAATTCACTGGAGGAAAAAGTTTGCGCGGGGCGGCTGTCATCAGATTTGGAAGTCGCTCAAAAGGCTCGTTCGCGGTTGTGGCTTCAGTCGTATTCAATGAGGCGCGGTGGTTTATGGGATGAGTAGTTCCTGCGCTCGAAATGAAAATATGTACACAGTCTTGTACCTTTGACTTTTTTGGGATTTTCTCATAATTTTTTTCACTCAAAATGATATGTTATATGCTTATGAGTTCAGCCGTAGCTGGTTATCCTCACACATGCTCTAATACTCATCAAATAAAGATTTTTCCGAAAGTCAATGGGAGAAATGAATGGGAAATTTACTTCCGGCACCAGAGCTCTCTCGGGCTGTGGGCGGGACTGTGATGCTCTATATAGATACAGACGGTTGGTCTGGGAACGCCCCGGGAACGCCCTGTCACGTGGTGTGAATTTAGCCCGTGGGGGAAAACTAACAAATTATGAAATGAAGTTCTACATTCTTCCTAATAAACATACAGAACCAGAAAGGATGACAAAATGGCTACAAGCAATAACTTGTGAGGATTATCAAGGGAAGTTGTGGAAATCCCAAGACTATAATGTGTATGTTTGCAGTCAGCATTCATCACAGGCAGGCTACGTTAACATTGTGTTCATTATTAACGCTATCAAAACTGTGTAAGGTTGTTTCAGAAAGTGGCATGTATAATTAGCCTTATCATTCTACCTGAAGCAAAACTATGTAACGTTAGCCTAGTGTCGAACATAAACCCGTTTACCCACTTAAAAAAGCTTGTGGACACATAACAACTTAGTTTTGTGTCAGAACTTTTACACTTTCATTCATAAATTCACCCCGTCTGTGTTGGTGAAACGACTGAATCGTGGAATCCAGTCAAAAATAGAACTTGCTGTATAAAGCAGAACGTCAATTTGGAATACGGAATTTGGCTATTTTTGAATGAATACATCTATATTAGGGCTGTAAAATGAATCAAATATCGATATGGACGAGTGTATATGAATATTAAAGTTAAAAGAGACTAAAATTGTTCTACGCGTCTCTGGGAATAAGCGCTCAATAAGTGCATTTTTGTCATTCAGATACACACAATGTTCACAGTGTTTTTCCCCACGCCGACTCCGCCTTCGCCACGCCCCCAGCTATGACTAGATGCCGACTGTATGTATAATATTGCATCCTTTTGAAACAATAATGCAAAATAGAACTGATGTAACTTCTTTCACTGTCTAAATAAATGTCAATAATTTTAAGAGAGAAAAACTTGAAAATTGAGCAAGCTATATATAATTAATTATAATATAATTTTGGACTGACATAATTTATTAATTTTTTACAATCATTAGATGGAAATTGACTTTCTACAATATGAAAAAGTTTAGATTAAAGAATTATCTCGACAGCGATATTTTCTTGAATTATTATTTTGAACACCAAAATGGCAATAAAAATAAAATTATTTATTATTATTATTATTATTTAAAAATACAGATTTCATTCATAGATAAGATAGATATAGACTATAGTGTTTATGGCATGCAGTGGTTTGTCAACAAGTAAAATTATTGACTTGTGCATATAGCGCTCTCTAATGAAAAGAGACTCCAAAAATAAAATCACTAATCAATTTTTTACATGTCATTACACATCTGTACCTAATTCTGTTTTCTTGAGTGATTTAATATCCTGGATATCCTTTCAAAGCATCATAATGAAAAACAAAACAAAACAATAATGCTTCTGAGTCAGATCATTTCATTGTTGACCCGCAATTTCACAAAATGGGTCTAATTCGTTCACAAATCTGACAGATTCAGTGCTCGTGTTTAACTTGCAATGATTCCAATGACTTGAATCTTTTAAATCCCATTTGTCTTTAGTTTACATTATTACAACAGTAGGTGGCGAAAACTATTCTTGCCACTATTTTGATTAAATAATTATTTGCAAGCAATATGTTAATTGCAAATATATCATAATATAGTAGATTTGTTCACATAAATTTTCTTGCTCTGTCAAAATTCAACAGAAACTTATTTTTTGACAGTAATTAACTTTTTTAAAAAATCCTTAGAATTTTGCTCCACTGATAACATTAAGATATTAAAACTTCTTGTGCCTTTGAGTTCATCTCAACATTCCTTTCTAATAATAATTATGTTGTGATTTGAAATAATACTTTTACATTAGGTATTCCTTTCATTTTCCCCCTTTTATATTTGGTTGTCAAGGAAACTCTTGACCTCACCTCGTTTGCTTTGATGTAATACTGAAAAGGCAAAAATATAATACTGTATTTACTTTAAATTGTGTAACATTATTTACTAATCCATCTCTGCCATAGTCATGAATTAGTAAGTGCCACTGTTCTCTGCTCACAGTTCATCACATCCCTAAAATAAATATTTGTTTAATAAAGAATTATTTTTGAATGCTTTTACATGAAAAGATGAAAAGTGCTTTTAAAAGTTGATTGTAATCTCTCTTGTAGCCAACAACACCAGGTGATGAGGAACCTGATTCACCAGACCAGAATGAGAGGAGGAGAACTGAGATCAGGTGAGGGGGGTTACAGACAGCTTAAATAGGGCTGTTAAAGTGCAGTTTCATGTCACTGCCTTCTGAAACTCCTTACAAAGACACTGTTTGTCAGATTTTGAAAAGCAAACATGGTCACATTATCTCTTGTTCTGCTTCTTCTTTCAGTCCAGTGGTCCTGGGCTCAGGAAGACCCTCTTCTGCCTTTCTCTGAATATCTGGACCCCGAGCTCAAGGTGCGGCTGAAGTGGGGATTTGATGAGATCCAGGGCACAATCTTGTTCAAGCTCACGGTCAGCACCAGCGGCTGGGTCGGTTTTGGCTTCAGCCCCAAAGGAGGAATGACTGGAGCCGATATGGTCATTGGAGGAGTTGGACCCAAAGGCAGTTATTTCACGGTAAACACTGATAACTGTCAAAGTCACTCACAGTGAAATTATATTCTTTTGATATTTTGTTCTTTATGTGCTTAATTCTTATTCATATTTAATTTTTTTAGTTATAGTTTTATATATTTGTTTCTTAGTCTTTCATGTCATCAAAACAAGCTGATAAAGTTCAAGTTGTTTACGGTGGAGATACAAATAATTTTATATTCTACTGATATTTAGTTCTGTATACTGTCGATTCTAATTCATCATGTATTTCACATTTAGTTCATTATCTACAATGTAACTTATTATATTTAGGTCTTAGTCTTAAACATCAAGAATTGGGCTGATAATGTCAATAAGCAAATTACAGGGAAGTTACATGCTCTATAAATCCAATTTTTATATTAAATATAAGTGTATATTTTGTTCTCTTTATTCTGTATTAATATGTATTTCATGTAGTTAATTAATTATGAACTACATATTTAGTGTTCTCGGTGGCTTTAAGCAGGAATATTTTATAAAGTAAGCAACCTTACAAGAGTGACAGTCCACTTTTTATTACACTAATAAACTGTATTTATTAATATTTGTTTTTTCAAACTAGATATTATAAAATTAGAAAATACTGGTAACAATAACCTGATATTACTGTAATAGCTTGTTAGTCAGAGTGTTCAACTTATAGCCCATCTTAACTGGATTAGGAACTGCAACTAAAACTATAACTACAGCATCATAAATACAACTGTTGCCATGCACACATGCATGCTTCATTTCTCTTTCTTTTCCATGTTCAGGATCGTCATGCTGGGGGGAATTCAATGCCTGTGGTTGACGAGCAACAAAACTACAAACTCCTGTCCCTGACTGAGTCTAATGGGAAAACAGTCATGAAGTTTCAGAGGTCCATCAGTTCCTGTGATGACAAGGATTTACCAATCACTGTGAGCCTGTTTAACCATTTTTTATATAGTTATACTGGATAAAGTATAAAAGTCAAAACAATTTATTACGTGATTGAGTTGACTATGTAAACATACTACTCTTAAATACTCTAAAATCTATTATAATTTTAGTGTTGATGAAAATATAGCATGAGCAGTTTTTGATTTAAATTATAGTTTTAAAATTCGAAACAAAACAGAATGTTCTGATTTTAGATTTGTAAAAGTATACTACATAAATCACTGGCATGAAACAAACATCGAACGAAGTGCAAATTCACTCTCTGCCAGTGGGTGGCGCTAATTGAACAGCGGCTATATGAATGTAAGATGAAAAGAAAATGCCATCTAAACTTTTTTGAAGACAGTCAGTTTCCCCCAGCAATTTAAACCCTCACCCCCAATTAAATATTTCTTCCATTATTTTATGATTTTCTTCCATTATTTCACTCATAGTGATTAGTAAACTGACACCCGAGATCATGTATCCACATTTCCTTTTCTTTCTCTGCGGAAATTGGACTGACATGGAGAGTCATATATCCCTTAAACTTAGCTCACCTTAACGCATGAGCCAGGATAGGAAACATCGCTAATAACAGTGAAGCAAAGAAGCTCAGTGACAAGCAGAAAATCTGCAATGGATTATCTCCTTGACCACACTGCGTTCAGCAAGGTCAACCTTGACAGTTCATCTATGAACAGAAAGCAGCACAGTCTAGGTGCTGAAGGAAAGTCTTCAAGGGGAAGAGAACAAGAATGCCGTTCCGGGGATCACAGCTGTTTATATAGGGAGGGGGTAGGCTCCTTGTCATGAGTTGTGATTGATCCGTCCTTCAGACAGATTTGGTGTAATTGGTGCATTCATGGTCTATCACGCCCGGTGGCGTTCCCATAGTGATATAACAAGCAATTGTTTTGAAAGAGATCCCTGAAATTCTACAGCAAAAATAGCTAACAATGAGTTATCAGGAGCGACACACACACTGCAAACTTTTACAACTGCAACTGCATTTAATGGCAGTGTGCATGTGGTAAAAAAGCTTCTCATTTCAAGTAAAGGCATCAAGTAATAGTGTTTTTATTGGATTATCAGGATCTCCCCATGAAGCTGATCTATGCATATGGACAGACTGATGACATCACATACCACAGCGCCCAAAGAGGCACAAAGGAGCTGAACCTGTTAAAGTACATGCCTCGGGTCAACCCTCCAAACAGCAACTTCTTTGATATAACTATGGTTAATGTAAGAAAGATTTTAATTGTTGTTTTGCTGTTCTGTACGTAAAATCAGTTTTCTGTTAAAAAATGATGCCACAAATTCAGATTATTAAAATATTTATTTAAATTAGAGCATAATGTTGCAATGTACAGTGGACTTGGTTTTTTTGTTGTTGTTTTTTTTTAAGATTAAAATTTTAGATTTTTTCACTTATGGTCACCAACGCTGCATTTATTTAATAAAACATTACCAATAATTAATAAAAAATACAACAGCAATGTTGAGAAATATTATTACAGTTTAAAATCAATTATTATTTCTATTTGAAAATTCTTTAAAATGTAATTTATTCCTGTGATAACAAAGCTGAATTTCAGCAGCCATTGTTAAGAGTCTTCATGATCCTTTAGGATCATTCTAATCTGCTGATGAGTTGCTGAAGAAACATTTATTATCAGGATTTTTGATGAATAGAAATTTAAAGAGAACAGAATTTATTTTAAATAAAAATATTTTAAATGACTTTACTGTAACATTTGGTAAATTTTATGCTTCCTTGATGAAGAAAAACTACTTACTGACCCTATAGCTTTACTCATTGCTTACATTTACAAACTCATTTCAGTTCACTGTACCAGCCAAACAAACCTACTATCACTGCAAGATCATGAAAGCCCCAACATTTGATCGCAAAAAGCACATTTATCGCGTAAGTGAGTTTAAGAACTTAAAGCACAATCTATCCAACCAATCTATCATTCATGATACTATTCAACTTACTTTCATTATGTCCAGATTGAGCCGGTGATCACAAACTTTGACCTCGTGCATCATCTGTTGCTGTACCGCTGCCCTCCGAGTGTGACCGAGCCGTTTGAGGAGGAGTGTTACACTGGGATTGATGGAGAGTGTATGGAGACTGTGGCTGTGTGGGGAATTGGCGGAGGGGTTAGTCTCACCTGTGACTTAAGTTGAACGCATTTGATAAAAAAGTTAAGCCATTAATCACTTGAAGAAATCATTAACTGCTGCGATTAAATCAAGAATCAGATCAGTTCGACTCTTAACTGAGAGTCGAAGGGGTTTTCTGAACTGATTCATTGACAAGTTCCACCTCCAGAGGATGATTCATTTTCAGCATTTATTAGCAATTATACTTTATTAGGTCTATTGGAATAGCATTTATATGTAAAACTTTATTAATGAGGACAAATTACTGATTACCTTTTCATTAAAATAATATTTTTCAAGGCTTTTGAATTTCCTGAGGTGGCAGGACTTCCAATTGGAGGAAATGTTGGCGATTTTTTCTACAGACTTGAAGTGCATTTCAACAATCCCAATAAAAGTTCAGGTCAGTCAGGAGTGGTTTACAATGTGAAATACCACACTGCGATAAACATTTAAAGGGATATTTCACCCAAGAATGGAAATTTCATGTCTATCTGCTTACCCACAGGGCATCCAAGATGTATGTGACTTTGTTTCTTCAGTAGATGCCCTCATCAAATGTACATTTTTGGGTGAACTATCACTTCAAGACCTTTTGATATGATAAAATAATACTTTCTTGTCTGCACAGGTCGAGTTGATAACTCAGGTCTGCGATTCTATCACACATCTGAACTCCGTCAGCACGATGCAGCTGTTCTGATGACAGGACTCGCAATCACCCCTCGGTACGCCATCCCACCCAAAGCCAAATCCTTCCTCACATACGGCCTGTGTGACACTGCTTATATTCCAGAGGTTTGTATGTTTATCTACTCTCACTCTCTCGAACAGATTCAGCAGATGACTGGATGATCCTGTGTTCTGTGCTCTACAGGTTCTGGAGACACCAACTGATCTTCAGGTTTTCTCTGTGATGCTACACACACACTTAGCTGGACGGAAGGTGCGAGTCGGACACTTCAGGTAAACCTGTGTGCATTCCTTTCTTCTGTGGTTCATAACCTAATGTTACTGCAATGAAATGCTATTGGTTTGTAAATTATTATCCTCTTCAGAGGAGGTAAACAGATCGATCTTCTAGCTGCGGATGAAAACTATGATTTTGAATATCAGGAAGTGACAAACTTGGGTAAAACTAAGACAGCGAAGTTGGTAAGTGCTTGGTTTGAAAAGGTTACCATGCTGTTAAGTTTACAGGGATTTTAAGCATAAATATCAAATATATGTACACAATACCGCATTTACACATTTAGTCTATATAATTTTTGTATATACAGTAATTAATCGCAATAAGTGAAATAAAGAAACATTTTGGTCTTCCAGGGTGACAAATTGCTGGTGGAGTGCACCTATAATACTGAAAACCGCAGCACACTCACATGGGTTAGTACATTTACAGAGGCTTATATTGTCTTTTTTTAATGGTATGTATCTTCAAATTTGATTGATTCTCATTATATTGAAAGTGATCAGAGTCTGGTAGGTGCAAGTATGTTTTCTTATGTTCTTGATATGTGTATGATTTTTCCATGTCCTGTTGCATTTCTATTTTCCTGTTGGCTACCTAGTAAAGATAATGAAGACTTTTGTGGGCCAAATAAAAAGTTAAAGGGTTAGTTCCCTCAAATATTAAAATTATGTCATTAATGACTCACCCTCATGTCGTTCCAAACCCGTGAGACCTCCGTTCATCTTCGGAACACAGTTTAAGATATTTTAGATTTAGTCCAAGAGCTTTCTGTCCCTCCATTGAAAGTGTGTGTACAGTATACTGTCCATGTCCAGAATATAAGAAAATAATTCAGCTGCTTTAGTGCACAAAAAGACACATAAATGTAAGCTTTTTTTGGCATAAATAAAGATTTTAACCAAAAGTAATAATTTGTTTTATGTTTCATTCAAATGTGAGTTCATATTAATGGTCATGTTACTCAAAGAAATGTTTGCAAAAAAATTGCTAATATTTGATAACGTTATATCATTACAGACTGCATGATAGTCCCACAACATATGTCTGATCTGGGTGATAACTGCCGTAGACATTTATGGGGGCTAATCTCCCCAATATTTAGAAATCGCGAAACCATTTTCTCAAATATTGCCTATTCGAGAGAGAGAGAGAGAGAGAGAGAAAGAGAAAAAGAAATGGAAGTTGCGTGTGTTCGCAGCTAATTAATAAAGAACGATAATTAAAGGCTCTAATACACACCAGCACACCAGTATATGTGTGTATTGTAAGAGTTAGATGAAGAATGATGGCGTGTGACGACATGGTAGTGGTGTCCCAATCCTTAGGGGAATATTTTCTCCCCTACCCCTTGACTCTCTGTTTCAAGGGACAAGGGAAAGAGGTTGGCGGAGGGGTAGGGGAAGGGGTATAAAATAGAATTGGGATTGGGCCTAAGTCTTTTGGTTCTTTTAACTGTGATGGTTTTGGTTCACATTCAACAAAAACCCACCAAAACACTATCTTAACAAATTAGTACAGTGATCCTCAAATCTGGCTCACGAGATCCACTTTCCGGCGAAGTTTAGCTCTAACTCTAATCAAACACACATGAGTTTGCTAATCAGTGTCTTCAGGATCATTAGAAAATCACAGACAGGTGTGTTTAATTGGATTCGGAGCTAAACTCTGCAGGAAACTGGATCTCGCGAGCCAGATTTGAGGATCACTGAATTAGTATATGGTGACATGCCAATCAGCTAATTAACTCAAAACACCTGCAAAGGTTTCCTGAGCCTTCAAAAAGGTTTCTCAGTGTGGTTCACTAGGCTACACAATCATGGGGAAAACTGCTGACCTGACAGTTGTCCAGCAGACAATCATTGACACCCTTCACAAGGAGGGTAAAGCCACAAACATTGATTCCCAAAGAAGCTGGCTGTCCACACAGTGGAAGGAAAAAGTGTGTAAGAAAAGATGCACAACCAACCGAGAGAACTGCAGTCTTATGAGGATTGTCAAGCAAAATCGATTAAAGAATTTGAGTGAACTTCACAAGGAATGGACTGAGGCTGGGGTCAAGGCATCAAGAGCCACCACACAGACGTGTCAAGGAATGTGTATTTCATTTGGAAACCAAGGTCCTAGTCTGGAGGAAAGGTGAAGAAGCTCATAGTCCAAGTTGCTAGAAGTCCAGTGTTAAGTTTCCACAGTCTGTGATTTGTGGTGCAATGTAATCTGCTGCTGTTGGTCCATAGCAGTGATCCTCAAATCTGGCTCGCGAGATCCAGTTTCCTGCAGAGTTTAGCTCCGACTCCAATTAAACACACCTGCCTGTGATTTTTCTAATGATCCTGAAGACACTGATTAGCAAACTCGTGTGTTTGATTAGGGTTCGAGCTAAACTTCGCCGGAAAGTGGATCTCGCGAGCCAGATTTGAGGATCACTGGTCCATAGTGTCTTTTTAAAAACCAAAGTCATTGCACCCGTTTATCTAGAAATTTTGGAGCACTTCATGCTTTATTCTGCTGACCAGCTTTTTGAAGATGTTGATTTCTTTTTTCCAGCAGGATTTAGCACCTGGCCACACTGCCAAAGGCACAAAAATTTGGTTAAATGACCATGGTGTTGGTGTGCTTGAGTAGCCAGCAAACTCACCAGACCTGAATTGCTGTATTGTCAAGAGGAATTTAGAAACAAGAGACCAAAAAAAAATGCGAAATGAATTTAAGGACACTATCGAAGTAACCTGGGCTTCCATACCACCTGAGCAGTGCCACAAACTGATCTCCTCCATGCCATGCCGAATTGAGGAAGTAATTAAAGCAAAAGGAGCCCCTACCAAGTTTTGAGCACATGTACAGTAAAACAACATACTTTCCAGACCTTTTTTTTTTTATTGGTCTTATGAAGTATTCTAATTTGTTGATCTAGTGATTTGGTGGGTTTTTGTTAAATGGGAGCCAAAATCATCACAATTAAAAGAACCAAATAATTCATTCCGTTTGCATTGAATTTATTTAATAAACAAGTTGAATTACTGAAATAAATGAACATTCTAATTAATTAAGCTCACCTGTAGCAGTGATGCGCTGGTCAATGTATTAATAACCCACACCCGACCGATGTTTTCAACTAACCTGACCAAACTCGGACCACAAAAAAAGAAAATATTGTACCCGAGCCGCTTCCTGACCCGTATTTTTTAAAAGCAGTAAATGCTCATCATAGCATCATTGGGCCATAGACGTAGGAAGTAGGCAAAAAAAAAAAAAATAGTAATATATTCTCATTTTGTTTAGAATGATTAAAAATTCATCAATAAGCTCATAATTTGTACTCAAATAGTACAAATCTGGCTATGTCTGTGAGGTTCAAGTTTGTTCCGATCAGAGCTCGTGAGCAAAGATCGCATTTCTGAATATTCCGCTCTGCTCACTCATTCTGGTTGCTCGCTCAACCCAGAATGGCCTGCTGGTTTGAGATATTTAATTGTTTAGTAATAAACTGGTGTTTTCTGTGTCGCTGCAAAGATGAAGTTGACGATGCGGACTCGCCATGAATGCCAGAGAGAAATGCACATTTCATATTTCATATCATATGGATTACATAATCACTCAGAGAGTAGCCTTTTTACAAGGGAGTAGCCATCTTTTCAGAAGTGAGGGGGACAGAAATCACACACAACACACACATATATATGTATATATATATATATATATATGTGTATATATATATAACATTACGATATAACATTTCTGTAATCTATACAGCCTACTAGTCAACAGTTTTTTAACAGTAAGATTTTTAATGTTTTGAAAGAAGTCTCTTCTGTTGTCAGTGAGCAGTCAACCGGAGCTATATGACAAAAGTTCATATTTCTATAGAGACAGGAATAAAAAGGACCTATATATATAAAAAACATATTAATAGATAAATTGAATAAAGGCTAAAGATAAGAAATGTTTCATTTTACCCCAAACAAATTATATTTTATCTTGAACCACTAAAGAGACATCAGAGCCAGCGGCAAATGTCAGAAGATCTAGCCGAGGTGAGGCTGCTCTCGCGAATACATGATGACGGAGCTCCTGCTGATCGCATGGAGCTCATCTCCGAGATCGGCGAAACACATTTTTTAAGACGCTGTCATTATAAATAAACCGCATATTTGAGTTTAAAACAACTACATTTTCGCCTGAAATATTGACTTTATTTTACAATGTATTCAAATTTATATAGTAAAAAAAAATCTGCTAATCAAAACAATTTTTATTTTGCAATCTGTTATTATTACAGTTTTTTTTTTTAGGATTTTGTTTATGCCCTTTAAAATCCAATATGAGTTTATATTAGTTTGATTTTGTCAACTGTCTTTGTCTGAGTTGCAAGGTGTCAGGTCCAGTGTTGGGAAGGTTACTTTGGAAATGTTATAGGTTACAGATTACAAATTACCTTATTTAAAATGTAATATTAAGTGTCACTGTTTCAAGTGACTTTAAGTAATGTAACTGATTACATTTGATTACTTTTTGATTACTTTTCTAAATTTCTATTGTTTTCAAATTTTGATTATTTTGAATCATCTAAAGCTGGCAGGTTTAATGATACAGTACTCAACACTGATTACTCTCAGATTTCAGAATCCTTCTTCACTTGAATTAAGATTGTAAAGTACAACCACCTCAAAATAGGACTTTAGCAGCTCTTTTTACTTTGCAATCTTTTTTTGGTTAAATACAGATTTAAAATCATAAGATATATAGTTTAATAGCTATGATACTGTTTTTGAAATCAAAACTTTGCATAGCTATGACAGGAAACACTAGCATCTAACAATGCCTTGGAAAAAAGGCAGTTAATCTAAAAATAAATAAAAAATTAATAAATAAATAATAATTTACATGAACCAAAATAGAAAATAAAACAGTTATGGAATAAGCATGTGTCATATTCTGTGTCTTCAACTCCAGAAACATTGGTGTCTCATATTTTAAATAGGCTATGTATATTTGTGAAAATATTCAAATGTAACTCCCTTTGTAATCATTAATCATAATTAACTGTAATTTAATTAGCCAGCAAACGTCAAAAAAGCGAACTCCCGAACTGACTCAAATGATTCGCGAAGCCGCTCCGAACTCCCGAACTGATTCAAATGATTTGCGATCCCCAAACTGACTCAATTGATTCGCGATCCCCAAACTGACTCAAATGATTCGCGAACCCGCTACTAACTCCCGAACTGATTCAAATGATTTGCGAACCCGCTTTGAACTCACGAACTCACTCAAATGATTTGCGATCCCGCTCCGAACTCCCAAACTGACTCAAATGATTCGCGATCCCCAAACTGACTCAAATAATTCGCGAACCCGCTCCGAACTCCCTAACTGACTCAAATGATCCGCGAACCCGCTCCGAACTCCCTAACTGACTCAAATGATCCGCGATCCCGCTCCGAACTCCCTAACTGATTTAAATGATTCGCGATCCCGCTCCGAACTCCCAAACTGGTTCAAATGATTCACGCTCCATACTTCGAACTCCCAAAATGACTCAAATGATTGGCAAACCTACTTTGAACTCCCAAACTGACTCAAATGAATCACGCTCTGAACTCCCGAATTGACTCAAATGATTCACAATCTGAAGTTGTTCTCTAATTTCATAACATTTACTGATTTTAAGGTACGAAAAGTATGTTAACAAATAAAATATCAATATTTCCATTCCGAACTGCTTTCCACGTCGAAACATCCACGTACATAAGGTGAGCAGATCACCCACTATTTGATTGCTCTATCCAATCATCTTCATCATCCACCAATCAGAACACACAGAACTCTTTGGCCACAGCTGCTGTGCTTCTAAAGCTCTTGCAGCAGCTTAACACTGGTTTTCTCTGAGGTGGTCGGATCACATCAGATTGTGGTTAATCTTGCAGATCATGACTTATATCTACGCTTCCTCTCCCTGCAGTTTGGTAATATAAAGATTACTCCTTTGAACTCCCACCTCTTTTGTGGGTTCTATTGTTCTGGGTCTGAATTTGGGCTCCTGGGGTCTCAAAAAAGAAACATCTTCAATCTCCAAGGTGAACGTTATGACAACACACTCTTAGAAAAAAGGGTTCATTGGGGTTCTATATAGAACCATAGGGTTCCTTACTCAACTCCAAAGAACCTTTTATGCTAAAAAGGTTATATAATGACAAAAATGAATTTTGTGATCATTCACATCAAATTACACACACACACACACACACACACACACATATATATATATATATTAGTGCTGTCAAAATTAGCGCGTTAACGCATTCGATTAATTTGAAATATTTAACGCGTTAAAAAAAAATAACGCAATTAACGCGGTTGCAGTTTTTTTTTATTTCCAGTTGTGGCCTATGTGTGTTCAACGTGCAAAGAAATATGGATAAGACCAAGGAAGGACTTTTAGACGGAAAGTTTCAGTATAAAACTCTGCCGGATTACTCTTCAATCTGCCACAAGAAACAGCAACATTAAAATCATGAACTCAAATGTCATTGTTTAAAAAAAAAAAAACAATGACTGTAACAGTGCGTAAATCAGACCTTTCTGTAACGCTAACGTTAATAAGCTTAAACGAAAATAATGAAATAATTGTGTAGCGGAGTATTTTTTGTACACAGTGCCGCGAACTGTCAATCACTCCTGTACGCGTGCATCACTGTCCTCCTCAGCTGCAGCAACTTGCGCTCTCTCTCTTCATCAAGCTTTAAAACAAAAAGGGAACAAAAAGATCATATTGTCTTTGGGCATAGGCTATAGATTAATTAGATAAATGAATATATAAATTTGTGCCTTGCCGTCTACGGTATTTTTTTAGAACTTAGAAAAAAGATGCTGCAGCCAATGAACAGCCAGCGGGGGCTGCAGGACGACTCAACCTCCGCGGACAGATTTAATGTTTATCAGACAATAAATACTCAAGATTTTGCTTTAGTATAACTCACAACGAGTTTCACACACCTTCTCCGGCCACGTTGAGTTGTTGACACTTAACAGTGGGAAAGCGACACATGCGCTATTCACTTGTGTAACTTAAGGGTGAATGGGTAATGTAGTTACTGCTCTGGGTGGGATGAATTAGGAAGCTTGCATTGTGAAGGGCGCTCTGAAAATCGGCAGTGCAGGTAAAAGATTAAAACCTCTATTAAAACAGATGTCCAAATGAGCGTACCGGTACGCTACAAGCACGTTCTGGGCGCACGGAGAGGTGGCAGTACGCTCAAGAGCTATATTTGGAAGTGGCGGTACTGAGTACCTGTGCACTGGCCCACTTAAAGCACTGGCAATGACTATACTTTGGCATTTTTTTGCAGTCCACTTAGAATTCAACATGGAAATCATTTTTGTTTTTTATTGGCATTGATTGTTTTGAAATTCAAATGGTACTTACATGCCTGTGCTTTTATTTCTGTAATAAATATGGCTTTCAAGCCAACAGTTAATTTGGAGGATATTGATGGTTTATTGCAGGTATGTTGTTTACATGAGAAAATCTGTGTTACAAGTTAAACAAAAATTCCAATAAACAATAATATTTTGAATTTAAATAGTTTCTTTGTCTTGAGTTTACATTAATTATTTACATTTTACATTTACATATCCAAATAGTTTCAGTCTTTTAATTGCGATTAATCGCGATTAATCGCGATTAATTTTAAAAAATTGTGCGATTAATTAGTTAATTTTTTTTAATCGATTGACAGCACTAATATATATATATATATATATATATATATATATATATATATATATATATAACATTTCTGTAGTCTATATAGCCTATAGTTAACAGTTTTTTAACAGTAAGATTTTCAATGTTTTGAAAGAAGGCTCTTCTGCTCACCAAGCCTGCCTGTATTTGATCCAAAGTAGGCTACAGCAAAAGCAGTAATATTGTGAAATATTTATACTATATAACTGTTTTCTGTCTGAATATATTTTAAATGTAATGTATTCCTGTGATCAAAGGTGAATTTTCAGCATCATTCCTCCAGTCTTCAGTGTCACATTAATTAGAAATCATTCTTAATATGCTGATTTGCTGATTATCAATATTTAAAATAGATGATAACATTTTTTTCAGCATTCTTTGATGAACAGAAGGATCCACAGATCAGCATTTATGTGAAATAAAAAGCTTTTGCAACATTACACTATATCATTCAAAAGCTTAGTCAGTATGTATATATGTTTTTTTTTATGTTTTTCAATCAAAGATTCATTAAATTGATCAAAAGACATCATTTTACAAGAGATTTCTATTTCAGATAAATGCTGTTTTTCTGAACTTTCTATTAATCAAAGAAACCTGAAAAAAAATCTACTCAGCTGTTTTCAACATTATCATAATATGAGATTTTCATCTTCTGTTTGTGTGACTGGAGTAATGATGCAAAAAAACTCGTAACCGCGGGATGACTCATAACCGCGGGTGACCGCAGGCACCCGCTCATTTTGGATTAATCCGCGCATCACTGACCTGTAGAGAAGAAAGATTATGGATGTTTAAAACTCCCTTTATCTGCCTGCAGGGGGGGCTCTCAACTTCAAATGAGATGTGTTTGGCCTTCCTCTTCTACTATCCAGCTATGAATCTGAGCACCTGTGTGAGCTTCCCTAATGTTACATCTTTAGGATCTGCAATGGGAGCAACAGATGCAGGGTAATCATAGAAAACCCTTATTATCAATACATTTAGCTCTTAAAATTTGCCCTAATAATTATGTGCTATTTGTTTGATCATTTTGCAGTTCTTGGCTCAATATGATGTTAACGAAGACTTGGAATGACACGTCTATTGATCAATACCAACAAACACTGAAGAGAATTGACCAGCTCGTCTGGGTAATGAACTCAAATGTAAGTGTCCACACCTCCTCAATATCAAGCTTTCAAACTGAATGCTTCTGTTCTGACCACAGCTGCGTTTACCTGACACTCTTTTCCATGTATATCTCCAGAACAACGGATTGTACAATAAAGGGACACTTCCTGACCTCAAAGTCATCCCGTCTGCACCCTGCATAAGCGGCAGTGCCAACAAAAGTCTTGCTTTATCATTGCTGCTCCTCTGTTTGGCAGTGCAATGGAAGTCCTTTTGAAACATTAATGCAAAACACAACTGATGTAACTTGCTGGTCTTTCATTGTCTGAATAATATCACTAATATCAGAAATTACAAACTCTTGGCTCACAAGCACTAAAAAATAAAAAATAAATTGAACAAGCTATGTACTTTATTTTGTCTGATATTAGATGGAAATGGACTTTACACTTGTATTGGTTTATTTGTGTTTTATGCCTTAAATAAGTTTATATATAGAATCACACTGAGAATATGATTCAGAATAATAATAATTATTATTCATAATACAAAATACAGATTAAATATATCCAGTGGTATGTAAAAAGAAAAATTATTGATGTGCTGGGTTGCCAGGTCCCAGAATTTTTTCCAGGTCCCCTTTCTTTCATTTAATTTTCAGCACTTTTAATGATAACATTTAAAATTAGGGCAAGATAATATATAAATAAAACACACACACACCATGGTTACTAAAGTTTAACCTTAGTAACATAGGCAGAGGGTGAACCAACTCAAGGGTAAGGCTAAAAGCAGCCAAATCTATTAATTACAAACATAAACCTGTCTTTTTAGGCAAGAACCAACAAATGCACGCATTCAACAAAGCTGATGAGTTTCAGCGATGACTTACTAGAACATCTCTGATTGGCCACTGCATCTTGAAGCTCAAAAGAATCGTGTGTGAATGATTATAATGCTCAATAATGTTAAAACGCCTAAAATTAAATACGGAGCAACATGAGCAAATCTTAATTTAATGCCGCAGTCGACACTTTCTATTCATTACACTTTGTTAGCAACAGAAGTAATAGTTTTAATTTGTTTGTGCAGGGGCATTTTTGCCCGAAGACCCCGTGGCCAGGGGAAAGCTAAGCCTTCACCAGCCTTACACACGCTCCGCCATGCTTAGTAACCATTACCAGCTACACTGACCATAGTTTAACCATGGTATTTGTAGTACAACATTTGGTTATACATGTGGTAATCTACATTTTTACTATAATAAAACTATGGTTAATTTTCTCATGGGATTTGTATTTATATATTTTATTTTTCTTTATATTGGTTTTTATAACTATACTCCCTTAATGATTTAATGTTTTGTACTGTTTACTAAAAAATAAAAAATAAAAAAATTATAATTTTTTTTGATACATGCTCTGAAATAGCAATCTGAATCAAAAGATTAATGAACGCGCTCTGAAGTCCTGATCTGAATCAAATGATTCAGGATATGTGCTACAGAGTTCCGATCTGAATCAATCGAGTTTTAAACTCACTCTGAAGTCCCAATCTGAATAATGATTTACGAACCCGCTCCAAAGTTTAGATCTAAATCAAATGATTCATAATCTGTGCTCCGAAGTCCCGATCTGAATAATGATTCATGAACCCGCTCCGAAGTCCCGATCTGAATCAAATGATTTGCGATACTGCATGTGTCCCGAATTGCTGTTTTGAATCAAAATGAGTTGCAAAACCACTCTGAAGTCCCAATCTGAACAATGATTATTATAAAATAAATATTTGAGAAATTATTGTTTTATCTGATTGCATTCAGAATCTATAGAGTGATAGTCAATGTAAAAAGAGTAAATGGGAGAAGCAGAAGACACAAAACAATTGGTGAAGGCTGGATTGTGATGTTCAAGCCCCCCAACATTTTCACATTTAAGATAGACTTTTAACCAAAGTTTCAAGTCATCAGAAGTGTATTGGAATATACCCATAATTAATAAAGAGAGCTTTTTATGTTAGCAATTTTTTCAGACAATGTAAAACTAAAGCCAGAAGCGAAGCCAGCAACTTTAGCCAAAAAAGCCTAATGCTAATGGACAGAAGACCAGAGGCCATTTTGTTTCAATGGATGTCAGTAAAGGAGAGGCTTCACCACACTAAATAAAAGCTTTTTAGAGGACAGTCTATTGGCTAATGTTCAACATTTTACACTAAACAATACCTTTGGATTGATCTATTTTTAGAGTTTACACACACACAAAAAAAGTATTTTTATAAGAGAGGTCACTGACTTCTTGCGAAAGGTGGGATTCAGCTTTACGGCACTTCTCATTTATTCCTATGGTATTCGTAAATGGCCGCTGAGCATTGCCCAATCTCTGACCTATATTCAATGACGTCAAGGCTGTAATGTGATTGGTTATTAAGGCATTTTTGATCCAAGTTGACCGTTATGTTTTCTCCAATAGTAAGCAATACCAAAGGTCCCGTTAAGGGTATTCTAGTCTGGTAATACAATCCCTCTCATCTCCCTATAGTAAGACAAACTCTTAATTAGGCTGCATATCATATCATTTTATTTTATTTTTATTCAGTGTTGTTGTTGTTTAATTAATTAAGTAGATACTTCAGGGACCATTTGCATAACTCAACTGAACTGTGTATATAATATGTGAGATGCAACTGAAATTACAACAGTGATTGCATATTTAATTGTTTGATAAAATTTATTGCTAGGGACAATTTGGCAGTCGCTGGATATTGGTAGGGACATGTCACGAGCATCCCTATTCCTACTAAATCGAAGCAAAAATCTAACATTTTTCATTAAAAAAATTAAAAACATAAGTACACAATTTTTCACACCACAATCCATTGAGCACATTTCACCAGCAAACATACACTCATTCGCATCCTTCTCTTCACTCTCTGAGGCAAAAGTCTCCAAACTCATCCTTTCTAATCATCCTACTATCTGTCCGCTTGATCCTATTCCATCTCTTCTCCTTCAAGCCATTTCTCCAGCAGTTGTATCTGCACTCACTCACATCATTAACACATCCCTCCACACTGGTGTTTTTCCCTCATAATTTAGACAAGGCTTCGTATAATTCCACTACTTAAGAAACCCACCCTCAACCCATCTCTTTTAGAGAACTACAGACCAGTTTCCCTTCTTCCTTTCATTGCAAAAACACTTGAACGAGTTGTGTTCAACCAAGTGTCTGTCTTTCTCACACAGAACCTCCTTGACAGCAATCAATCTGACTTCAAAAGTGGACATTCAACTTGATCTCAGTGGTTGGAGCCCTAAGACTGGCAAGAGTGTAATCCAAATCTTCAATACTTATTCTGCTTGATTTGTCTGCTGCTTTTGACATGGTTAACCACCAGATCCTCATGTCAACTCTATACTGGCAAAGGGCATCTCAGGAACCGCACTCCTGTGGTTTGAGTCTTACCTATCAGATAGGTCCTTCAGTGTATCTTGAGAGGTGAGGTGTCAAAGTCGTAACATCTAACTACTGGGGTGCCTCAGGGCTCAGTTCTTTGACCACTTCTCTTCTCTGTCTACATGGCATCATTTGGTTCTGTCATTCAGAAACATGGCTTTTCATACCACTGCTATGCTGATGACACTCAACTCTTCCTCTCATTCCATCCTGATGTTCTGACGGTAGCTGCTCGCATCTCAGCTTGTCCAACAGACATTTCTAACTGGATGAAAGACCATCACCTTCAACTCAACCTTGCCAAGACAGAACTGCTTGTAGTTCCATCAAACTCATCGTTTCATCACAATTTCACCATCAAGTTGGGTGAAAATTCAAGGCATTGATGTTTGAATACAAAACCACCACTAGCTCTGCACCCTTTTACCTAAATTCATTACTTCTGACTTATGTGCCCTCTAGAAGCTTGCGTTCTGCAAGTGAACGTCGCTTGATTGTGCCATCCCAAAAAAGCACAAAGTCACTTTTATGAACTTTTAAATTAAATGTTCCCTCTTGGTGGAATGACCTTCCCAACTCAATCCGAGTCCTTAGCCATCTTCAAGAATCATCTTAAAACACATCTCTATCTTTATTTGACCCTCTTACTATTAGGACTCCCTTTTCTAATTTAATTTTAAAAAATTATAAATTGAGTGAACAAAATAGTAAATCGAGGGAACGCAATAGTAATTGTGTGCACGTTTTAGTACATTGAGGGAATGAATTAGTAAATCGTGCACATGATTTAGCCTACAATTTTTTTCCTGCATGTCATGTGCGGGGCTCCATATTACTGCATCTAATAATGTTCCATATTTGTTCATAAACATTTTCTCCATCCAAAATTGAACAAAAGTTTATTTATTCTACAATCATACACTTAAAAAAAACCTCAAAGAGAGGCTTTAGACCTAACATAATTAAATAAATAAAATAATAATGTAACACCAGGTGATGAGAAACCTGATTCACCAGACCAGAATGAGAGGAGGAGAACTGAGATCAGGTGAGGGGGTTTACAGACAGCTTAAATAGGGCTGTTAAAGTGCAGTTTCAAGTCACTGCCTTCTCAAACATCTTACAAAATACACTATTTATCAGATTTTGAAAAGCAAACATGGTCACAATATCTCTTGTTCTGCTTCTGCTTTCAGTCCAGTGGTCCTGGGCTCAGGAAGACCCTCTTCTGCCTTTCTCTGAACACCTGGACCCCAATCAAAAGGTGCATCTGAAGTGGGGATTTGATGAGATCCAGGGCACAATCTTGTTCCAGCTCACGGTCAGCACCAGTGGCTGGGTCGGTTTTGGCTTCAGCCCCAAAGGAGGAATGACTGGAGCCGATATGGTCATTGGAGGAGTTGGACCCCAAGGCAGTTACTTCACGGTAAAAACTGAGACTGATAACTATCTAAGTCGACTAACAGTGGATAATAGTTTTTTTTTTTTTTTGATATTTCATTCTTTATTCTGATTCATATGCATTTTCATTCAGTAGGTCAGAGGAATTTTATAACTGGGTTTCATTGTGAAATAGTTAATAATTTTGATAGTTTGATATTTTAAATTCAATCTGAGAAGGTGCATTAAGCAATTAATCATAAAATGATTAATATCTGGATATTGCATGAAATACTGTAAAACAACCCTTACATAAGTGTGAGAGCTTTGACCTTTTTAACCAGATATTTCCAGTTAGTTATCTGTAATAGTATGTAAATAAATGATGTATAGAGCATATCACACAAATATGTTGTTATGACTGAAAATATACACAATTTATCATTAATGTTGTTCAGGATCGTCATGCTGGGGGGAATTCAATGCCAGTGATTGACCAGAAACAGAACTACAAACTCCGGTCCCTGAACGAGTCTGATGGGATAACAGTCATGAAGTTTCAGAGGTCCATCGAGGCTTGTGATGAAAACGACTTAACCATCACTGTGAGTCCTGGAACAACATTCCCACATTTTTACATTCTTTGTTGGATTACGTTAAAGTGATCAAAAAGTGACAGTAAAGACATTTATAATGTTACAAAATATTTATATTTCAAATAAATGCTTAAACAATAATATCAACATATCAATTAGCATTTTTAGAGACAGTTGAGATTAAGGTTTGGATAGTTGGAACAAATTTGTTATTCCATCACCAACAACAAATAATGCTGGAACACTTCATATTTGACACCTACAGTGGACAGGTTGGATAAATGTACTGTTTGTTCCTGTTCTAATGATAAAAAGAACACCTACTTATTGAACTTCAGTCTAGAGCAATCTAGAAACTGTGATGCAACTACAAAGTCAGTTTCGGTCTCCACTTTTACTGTATAGCATTCAGTAATTTGATCCAGTAAACAATGTAAGCAAAGGAACCACAGCATATTTAAGCCTTTAGGAGTGCTGTGGGTGTCCTCTTTCAGTTAGCATTCATACTGGGAATCTGCTCAATGCTATACACACTAGGACCAGGATGTCTGTACTGATCCTGTTTGTTTAGAGACCCTCAATTGTTGTTGAAACGCCTCCTTGAACAGATGGACTGAACTCAAAAACCCTGAAAGTCTAGATCAGAACTAATAGCTAAAGAGTTTTTCATTGTTTGGTTCAGGTGTGGATCAGGTGTTTTTAAATGGCGATAAATGATGGGCTTTTGTCTTATTGTATGATCAGAATGTCCCCATGAAGCTGATCTATGCATATGGACAGACTGATGACATCACATACCACAGCGCCCAAAGAGGCACAAAGGAGCTGAACCTGTTGAAGTACATGCCTCGGGTCAACCCTCCAAACAGCAAGTATTTCGACTTGACTATGATCAATGTAAGAAGGATTTTTACTTTTTGTTTTGCTTTATTTATTTTAGTTCACTAAACAGAGGGTTTACAATTCATACTTTAAGCTCATAATAATATGTGTGAAAAAAATATGCCAAAATATTTAGACTTGATTACAACGTTTAGATCTTAGCATAGACTAAAGTGAATTAATGGAACAGCTCACTTTAAATTAAAATACAAAACCTATGTAATGAAGACTCAAACTGCTTTAATACTTGGCTGACCTGAGGGTGAGTACATTTTCATTTTTGGGTGAGATTTAGCATGAGATTTTACATTATCCTTGGGAATCGAACCATTGACCTTGACATTGCTAGTGCCTGCTCTACTGTTTGAGTTAGTCATTTATATATTAATGATTTTTGCAAAAACATCTGTCTACCTTTTTTTGGACTGGTGATAAAACGACGTAGAATGCATCAAACAATGTCTACGATGCTATCAGCTGTTGCTATTCACTTGTGAATGTAATTCTCCCATGATGCTCTTTGGCTTAAAATACCACATGTAGGAACTTTCACTTTACACGTTAATTATATTTACAATCAAATCATTTCAGTTCACTGTACCAGCCAACCAAACCCACTATCACTGCAAGATCATGAAAGCCCCAACATTTGATCGCAAACAGCACATTTATCGCGTGAGTCTATGAATTTAACACCCATAATCCTGAACTATCCAGCGATCTGTCAATTATCTTCATCTCTGACTCACTTTCATTATGTCCAGATTGAGCCGGTGATCACAAACTTTGACCTCGTGCATCATCTGCTGCTGTACCGCTGCCCTCTGAGTGTGACTGAACCGCTTGAGGTGGAGTGTTACAAATCCTTAAGAACCAGCTTGTGTATGGAGACCATAGCAGTGTGGGGAGTTGGTGGAGGGGTTAGTCTCTGTTCTGCATCAGAAATTATACATATCATTTCTTTCTTGTATTAAATGATTCATTTAAATCTTGGTTAAAATGACTGAGTATTTGTGGGTTCTCTGAGTGATCAAAAAGTATTTCAGATTCATATCCTTTTCTCTAAGGCTTTTGAACTCCCTGAAGTGGCAGGACTTCCAATTGGAGGAAATGTTGGTGATTTTTTCTATAGGCTTGAAGTGCATTACAACAATGCTAATAAAAGTAAAGGTCAGTCATTCAGTGGTTTTTCAATTGTAAAATATCACATTTAGAGCATTCGGAATTACAAAACACTACACCTCTGTGTCTCTTCTCTGCACAGGTCGAGTTGATAACTCAGGTCTGCGATTCTATCACACATCTGAACTCCGTCAGCACGATGCAGGTGTTTTGGGGACAGGGCTTGTAGTAGCTCCTGGGTACGCCATCCCACCCAAAGCTAAATCCTTCCTCACGTATGGCTTGTGTGACACTGCTGAAATTCCAAAGGTTTGTATGTATGTTTATCTACTCACACTCGATCAGATTCAGCAGATGACTGGATGATCCTGTGTTCTGTGCTCTACAGGTTCTGGAGACACCAACTGATCTTCAGGTTTTCTCTGTGATGCTGCACACACACTTAGCTGGACGGAAGGTGCGAGTCGGACACTTCAGGTAAACATTTGTAATAATTTGTAAATATCTTGTATGTATATATCACTCAAATATGGCTCTTTGCGTGCTATGCCGGAGAAGATTAGCAGCTAATACTGATTTATATTACAGTCTGTTCCTCACACAGCTATCATATGACTTGAACTACAGCACACAATTCACACTGTTATTAGACAAAAAGAACAAACCGCTTCCTTGTACCTTTAATTCAGTTGTACCTTTAATGTGATTTAAGAGTACAATACAATGCATTCAAACTAAGACAAACTAATTGGCCAGATTAGAAACAACAAAATGAACACTTCAAGAAATAGTTCGCCCTCAAGTAGCACTTGCTCACCAGTGGATCCTCTGCAGTGAATGGGTGCCGTCAGAATGAGAGACCAGACACCACCACACCACTCCAGTCCATTAAATAACGTCCTGTGAAGTGAGAGGCTGCGTGTTTGTGATAAACAAATCTTTTAATCTGTCTGTTGATTCTGGCTAAAATACAAATCTTATGAATAATAATGCTTTTTGAGTCCACCAAATTGACTCAAATTAATCTATGAAGTAAATGAAGTGAGTGAAAACAGTTTCAAACAAATATGTCAGTGGATTTTGATGTGAGAGGACAACCAGGGATGAACTTTTTCACTAGAGGAAGCAATATCATAGATTATGGAATTGTATTTTGGTCAGAAGAGATGGTTTAAAGTTAAAGAAATCTTGATAATGGATTTGTTTCTTACTAACGCAGCTAACTGTATGTCAAATAGTACACTATGTGTAATGACTATATGTATGTGCATATTGCACATTTTCTGTTGAAGTCTGTATGGTTATATGTAAATTATTTCGGTAATTTCTGGAGCGCGCTCCCAAGAATTTCACTCACCAAGGCACATGTGCTGTGGTGATGTGACAATAAAAGTGACTTGACTTGACTTCACTTTTCACTTCACAAGGTGCCAATTGCGTCGTGTGGATGACTTATGGAAGATTGCGGCGAGCATGATTTCACCAAGTACAACATGTTCCTGGATCAACATCCTTGCTGATCCTAGAACAACATCCAATCAACCAATCAGAACTGAGATATAATTTTTCATGAAATATGTTTAAGGCTTATAATCAGGGTTAGGTGCTTCTACACCCTTGTTAATTTCTACACATTTCACACTCATTTTAGGATTAAATTATGGGTAGGTTTAGGGGGAGAGATTAGGTTCAGTCTATATTTTTGGACAATGTTGATCCAGGATCATCAAAAGATGTTGATCCAGGAACATGTCTTGCTTGGCAAAATCATGGTGACTGAAGATTGTTTTTTATCAGCTTGACATTGCATTGCCATTCCATTGGTAAGCAGGTGATGTAATGCTACAGTACATCTCCAATAGGGTGCTGTCAGAAGAGAGTCCAAACCCATAAAATGATAAAAACATCACAATAATCCACACCACTCCCGTTCATAAATCAGGGTGGTTCTAACACCTTTTCAGTTAATTCAAGCACTTTTCAATGTAAATTTTTTAAAGATTTTCCAGCAATGTGGTAAATTACATGTTTAACTACTTTAGATATTATTGAGATAATAATCAAACCACCTGGAATGCACATAACATTGCCAAATTTAACCAACATATTACAGTACATAAATTATAAAATTAAAAAAATATATATTTTACAGGGTATCCTACAGTATTTTAAAATAAAGTTTAAGGCTTTTTAATACCTGCACAAATAAAGTATGAAATTATTCATATAATTCAAGCATTTTTCAAAGCACTGCATTAAAATGCAATCATTTTCAAGGATTTCAAGCAGTCGTACGAACCCTGATAAATTCTTCTGAAGCAAAAATCTAAGTGTAAGAAACAAATTTCTGAGTGTTTTTTTTTAAGCAGTTTGGACTCATTCTGACAGAGGATCCATTAGTGAGCAAGTGATGTAATGCTAAACTTCCCTAAATCTGTTCTCATGAAGAAACAAACTCACCTTAATTTTGGATGTCTGAGAGTGAGTACATTTTTAGCAGATTATTATTTTGTGTGAACTGTTCCTTAACTGAGCAACTTAAAAGTGCATCCTATAGCTCCGCCAGATCATGCAGATAAAGTCACCACATTTTCTTTTTATTTGCAGTGCAAAAATGTCATTAAATTGGAAACAATGATCTTGCACAAAATGTCTCTAGGTTTAGTAGATTGTTGTCTATTTCAGAGGTGAAAAACAGATTGATTTCTTAGCTGCGGATGAAAACTATGATTTTGAATATCAGGACGTAACAAATTTGGGCAAAACTAAGACAGTGAAGTTGGTGAGTATGAAATGATTCATATAATTCAAACAATGCTGTTCAGTTAACAGTGGTTTAAGCATATAGTATGAAATATATGCACTGCACAATACCATACGTCATATTTATGTTGTCTAAAGGAAGTTTTGTTTTTTCAGTGCATAATTATTAGTAGCATTCAGTCTTTTTGGACTTTCAGGGTGACAAATTGCTGGTGGAGTGCACTTACAACACTGAAAACCGCAGCACACTCACATGGGTTGGTATTGATATAATCACTGTTTTTCATGCAGCTTCTTTCACTGCTTCTCTACATTAAAAAGTTTTTTTTTTGTCTGCCCGTAGGGGGGCTCTCAACCTCAGAGCTATGAATCTGAGCGGCTGTATGAGCTTCCCCAATAAACTACTTTAAGATCTGAGATGGGAACGCCAGCTCTAAAGTAATCTGCCTTTAAACACTAGCTTCATCTAAACGTCATCCAATGAATGCATTTAGCTCTTATTAATGACCATTGCTTTTATTTGATAATTGGCAGTACTTGGCTCAATGATGTCCAGTAAGACTTGGAATGACACGTCTATCAATCAAATACCACAAACACTGAAGAGAATCGACCAGCTCGTCGTGATTGCTGATTCATTTGTAAGTGTCCACACCTCCACAAACAC